>NC_133294.1:12338192-12381186 GCF_005239225.2 Populus alba | reverse complement strand
AAAGATAAGAAAAAATAATTTAAAAGGCAATGCCTAAAAAAAGAGGGCCAAAAAAATGAGACAATGCTTACGGGTCTATGGCTTAGTGCCTTTAGGCCACTTTAATGAAGAGCCCAAACATGTAGGTGGCTTCAAGCCTAATCCCGCATGCTTGGGTATGGTTTACACACACACACACACACCCAATTTTTTTTTTTTTTCTAAAAAAAACAATGCTAAAAGAGGGCAAAAAATAAGCCTAGGCTCATGGGCTTATGGCCCTGCACCTTTAGGTCACTCTAATGAAGAGGACCCAAATGCATAGGTAGGTCTTCAAGCCTAAGCCCCGCATGCCTAAGCATAGTTTTAATTTTTTTTTGTCCACCCAATTTTTTTAAACAAAATTAAGCAAGCAACAAGTTACTTCGAAAGAAGATGATGTGTCGTTTGCAAACACCTAGCCTTTTGGCCACCCATTATGGTACCCAAAAAATAAAGGAACCAACCCCACCCCAACACCATAGCATTTGTTTTGCCCGAGTAAAACTCAATTTTTAAGCCCATTTCAACCCCAAAAAACACATCATTAACACCTTTTAGAACAACTACAAACCAACTTATCAACCCAAAATATTTTAAAAAAGGTTTTAGAAACTTGAAATCAAACATGTTATTTTGGTTTCCTCGGCTTAGATATGTTTTTACAAGCAACATTGAGGCTCTAAAAAAACACCATCAAACAATATTTTCTCTTTTATTGTTTCGAAATTCGGTGACCCATGTCCTTCTCCTCTCTCTAAACCATGGACTTGAAAAACAATAAAAAATAATTTTGTACAAAAAAGTGAGTTTTTTGAAAATTTTAAAGGACTTAAATTTTATAAATTGTGTTATTTTGAAATATTGAGGACCTAATTGTACTTTGTGCAAAATCTTTGGTAGACCACCTATATTTGATGTATTTTTCTATTTTGGTCCCTCTTCTTTCAATTTTAGCCTTTGCCTGAAAGATATTTAAAACAACTGAGCTTCAATTTAGATCAAATTGCCTAAGAAAAATTTTTAAAAACACCCAAAATAAATTATTAAAAATACACAAAAAATCTACCCGGTGTTTTTGTGAAGCTCATAAACAATGTTGATTTTTTCTTATAGTAAATGATCCACACCTATTAAGTAATAAGCTAAAACCGGGTGTGCTCGATTCATTGTTCACCCACACCAAGTGCACTCGTGGATTACAACAGTAATCCACAGTGCATTCTGTTTTTTTTTTCCTTTCTTTTGACCTTTTTTTTCTATTTTTTCCAACTTTCCTCCTTTTTTTTTCTGGTTTTTTTTTTTCAAAATTACCTTTTTTTTTTCAAGTTTTCCTTTTTGTTTTGTTTTATTTTTTTAAAATTATCTTTGTCGATTTTTTTTTTTAATTATTGAGCTGGTTAAAAATTTTACTTTGTAATTATTTTTCTTTAAAATACTGTGGATTACTATGATGTTTTTCCCATATGGATTTTCTATTTTATTTTTTAAAATTCTTTTTGTTGATTTTATTTTTTTTAATATTGAGATAATTGAGAATTTAGTTTTATAATTTTAAAAAAAAACATTGTTGATTGCTAAAGTTTTTCTCCGGCATGTATTTTTTTTTTTTTGTTTTTTTTTTTTATTTTCTCTGAAATTATCTTTTTGATTTTATTTTTTTAATATATTGAAGCTAGTTAAAAATAAATACAAGTTATAAATATATGAGAAAAACATTTTAACTTTTCCTCGTAAATTACTGTGAATTGCCAATAGTGTTTTTTCCCACATGGTTTTTTTCCCAATTTATTTTATGTTTTCTTTTTTTGTAATATTTTTTTCTAAAATTATCTTTGTCGATTTTATTTTTTTAATATTAAGCTAGTTGGAATTTAACATTTGTAATAAAGCTTAATCATGTGGGAAAACATTGTAGATTTCCTCACAAAACATTGTGGATTGGTAGAGTGTCTCTCAACATGGTTTTTTTTTCTTATGATTTTTTAAAAATTATCTTTGTTAATTTTATTTTTTTAATATTGAGTTGGTTGAGAATCACAATTACAAGTTATTACAAATAAGGCTAAATCATGTGGGGAAGAACTGTATCTTTTATCCATAGTTTTAAGACCCGGCCCGGTCCAAGGCTCGGGTTCCAGGTTTTGACCGCGTCGCCGGGTCGGCCGGGTCAACCGGGTCAAAATTTATTTTTTTAATTTTTTTTAAAAAATCAAAACGACGTCGTTTTAGCAAAAAAACAAAAAAAAATAAAAAGTCAACGGGTTTGGGGGCGGGTGTGGACCGGGTCTTGCCGGGTCGGGCCGGGTCCCTGGTCGACCAGGGTCGCCGGGTCGGCCGGGCCAATTTCCCAATCGGGTTTTGGCCTCCACCCGGACCCAGGTCCCCATGCCCGGGTCGGCCGGGTCCCGTGTTGACCCGCCGGGCCGGTCCGGGTTTTTAAAAACTATGCTTTTATCACAAAAATACTGAATTACTACAGTGTTTTCCAACATGGTTTTTTTCCTTTTTTTTTTGTATTTTTTTGTTTTTTTGGAAATTGTCTCTGTCGATTTATTTTTTAAATATTGAGCTTATTGAGAGAATTTAACTTTGTAATTTTTTTCTTTAAAAACATCGTGAGTCATTGCAGTATTTTCCCATATGATTTTTTTCCAAAATTAATATTTTGTCAATTTTTTTTTTTAAGATTGAGTTTGGTTAAGAATTATAATTACAATAAAGCTAAGTCATATGGGAAAAACGTTGTAACTTTTCTTACAAAACACTCTGAATTGTTACAATATTTGTTTAAATGGTTTTTTTAATGATTTTTTTTCTAAAATTGTCTTTGTCAATTTATTAGAGAAAGCACTGTGATTTTCCTCACAAAACATTGTCAATTGCTTACAACGTTTTTCCTCATTGGTTTTTTCCTTCCAAATTATCTTTGTTGTTTTTTTTTTTACTATTAAGTTGGTAGAGAATTTGACTTTATAATTTTTTTTTGCTATTTATTAACAGAAAAAGTTAAATCATGTGGTGAAAAGCACTGTATATTTTTCATCACAAAACACTGTGGATTGCTATAAATCATTTATTCAGTCTCTAAGTTTTTGATCACTAGCACAATTTTTTTTTCTTTCATGAAATATTGGCTCCATTATACCTTTAATTTTTATTATTTATCCAGTATTGATTCATAATTATAACACTATTAACTATATTTGTTTTACAAACCCGCGGCAGCACGTGACCATCATATCTCGTTAGTATTCTATAGTAAAGAGAGAGAGCCCTCAGTAGTATAGAAAGGTAATATCGAAAGAGAGAGGGAAAAAGCGAGAGGGGGGGGGGAATAAACTAGCAATAGAAAGCACGAGATCTTGAGGAGTAATCTGCAGGTAGATCGTGTAGGCCACAGGGGAATAAATTAAGGTAGAGTACTGGGTGGAGGAGGGGACACCCCCCAGCACTACACAACATACTTATAAAATGAATGTGCTCTGGAAGGCACTACCGCCAAAAAGTAAAAATGTGCCCTGTTTTTCAAAGGCCTAGAGAGGACTAAATATCCCTTCACATTAAAAAAGAAAATTCTCCCCTCGAAGACCAAACTATCTCTCTCTAGCCCCTGGTATCAATTCAAAGACGACTGGACTAATCTTGTCCTGTGATTTGGTTCCATCTTTTTTACTTCAGCTACACTGTACCGAAGGCTGCCCTTTTTAGAAGAAAAAAACTTAAAACACGTGGGAAAATAAATACATGGGCTGAAAAACTGAAACAAAATTATATGATGTTAACATTGTTCACAAGTGCTCAAGTACATGAATCAAATATGTAAATGTTAGCTTGAGGAATGAATGTGCTTAAGACCCTGATATGATAGCGTGTCTGCTGGAGTTGGTTTCATGTTTGGAGCAGAGGAAGAAGCTCTTTTGCTCCCTTTAATTTTTTAGGTTTTTGTTTCTGGTTCTTAATCTGGAGCAGTAACGCCGATAGATATGTTAGCCCAACTTAATATGTATGCAAAGCTATGCCCAATGCTATATATCCGGGGAGTAGCTTTCTCTGCCACCATTTATTTGAATTTGGGAAGCCACTGTATTGCCACAATGCATTTATGGTTTTTATGATGTCAGTGTTCCACGTTGTCATTAGTTGTGTTTGCTTGGTTATCAATCAGATTCAATTCTGAAATGCTAGCAAAGTAATATGCGTGATTTAAACAATTCTTAATTGTCGAATATGATCTCTAAAAGAAGGTTTGAACATGCATGCCACCAACGTATGCTGGAAAGCTTCCTTCTTCGCAACAAATTTGAGTTTTTTTAAAAATAAACTGTCGAAAGGTCAAACTGCTCGTAACAGGGCAGCTTCGTTGGTTAGAGCTCCCACGAATATTAGAAATCAAAGATGAAGGAATTGGCTGCACATTTCCATATAAAAGTTATAGATATTATCAGCTAACGCTTGGCACCTAGCTTGTCTCAATTGGAGTTATAGAACTCTCAAAATGGGTAAACCACCATTGAAATGTCAAACTGCCCGTAACAGGGCAATTTCGTTGGTAAGGACTCCCACTAATATTAGATATCTAAGATGAAGGAATTTGCCACACATTTTCATATAAAGGTTGTAGAGAAATGAATTGGCTAACGTTCGGCACTAGTCTTACCCCCATTGGAGTTATAGAACTCCATATGTGGGCAAAATACCGAGAGTAGAACTTATTGGACAGATTTGTTGTCTAATTTCCAGTTTAGGTTTGGATTTAGTATTGGCAGATTATGATGCATGATCCTTCATGAGATTTTGAATATATGTGTTACCTTTCTATTGACATAAAATTTGCTTTATTTGGAGTTATGAGACTCCGGTTCTACGACGTAGGACACTAAATTTAGTTGACGCAAAATTGAGTTATAGGACACTAATTTTCGTTGATAGAAACTAAGTCGTGCGGACACCTACATGTTGATGTACCCAACCTTGAAAATATACTTGATATGTATTTGTATGTTATGATGAGAAAATGAACATGCATGTAAAGTACCATATGTTTAATGAATGATTATGGAGTTGCTATTACAATTGGGTTGAAGGAACATGACCAAAGATTTTCTTGTGATTCAAGAGAACCAATCAGGATTGGATTTTCTGTTGGAGGAGGTCTCGAGATAGGTGGCGTAGGTGTGTAGTTTTCCTTCCCTTTACACTCATGCAATTTAATTCTTAAGAGGAATGCAATTATAGATATATTATGCTCATTGTAAGTAAGGACTAATATATTTATAAGATTAGCTTCGACTAATAACATCCGTGGTAAGATTTGCCGGAAGGTAATTACGAGATTAGTTTCAGCTAATGGCATCTGTAATAGGATGAAAAATTATGAGATTAGCCTCAGATAATGGCATTCGTGTTAGGATTTCTCGGGAAAGTAAATAAGAGATTAGCTTCGGCTACTGGCATCCGTTGAGGATTTGCTAGGAAATGAATTATAAGAATAGCCTCGGCTAATGACATCCATGTTGGGATTGTTGGGAATGATTAATAAGTTTAGCTTCGACTAATGACAATTGCATTAGGATTGCCGGGAAGTGGTCAATAAGAGTTGTATGGCTAACGGTGTCCACGTTAGGACGCTTGGGAATGATCAATAAGAATCAATCTGTAAAGGGTATCCGTGTTTGGATGACCTGTGAAAATCTAATATGTGCAATTGTCCAAAGTTGTCCAGGTTGGACTATGCAATGTTGAAGACTTAGCGAACTCAATTAAACAAAGTTACTAGGTTTATGTAAGAAGATAACAATATTCACTTAAGAATACATAAATGATATCTAATTGAGTTTTAAATGATTCTCAAGAAATTTATAGGTTGATTATTAGAATTCCTTAGAAACTAATAAAAAACTTATTCTTTAATTATATTCATTATATAATCATTTTTATTTCTGTTATCAATGTAATTGTATGCTTAAATAAGTCATTTTTTGTAATAGGTCCATCTAATAATACCCAGGGAGCTCATTAGTTTTTTAGGACTTTGCTTTGCTAAACTTATGTAAGAATTTAGCTCAAGCATAATAGTCTTAACTAGATTATGCAGTATGTTTTTGTGTAGACTTTAATGTATATAGAAATATTAGCTCAGGATGTAGTAGGTTAGTTATGTAAACTCTAATACAATATATGATTTAGAACTCCCTAGTTATCCTGTAATTAATCATTTTTAAAACTTTTTAGAATACTTATGTTATATTTTAAATTTTCTCATTACATGTTAGTACCCAATTTCCTTTTAGACTTTATAATATGATATGTGGGCTCTGTTAATATTGATATTGTTTGTAGGGTATCTATGTATGAATTGTGTGGATGAATTATTTGAATTGTCGAGTATTGATGATAGTATTAATATTTGGGACTTTGTTGTGATGGATTGAATGAGTAAATTAGAAGAAGTTGATAACTTGGGACGTTTTATATACAAAGAAAATTTTTATTGAAATTTCAGTAGAATTTTTTACAAATAATAATAATAAAAATTACCCTAAAATTAAGAGTATATATTGTGATCTTTTAACATTGATAAAAACAAATAGCCATGAATGTTACAAAACCTATCTTAAAAAAAATTGTTAATTAAAGTTTTAGTTAAAAGACAATTCTCATTTTTTTTTGTTGAACTTGAAATTAATGTTTTTTTTTTTATATATATATATCTACATATATGATAAGAGGTATCTAATTCATGTGTTAATTTTTTTTATTAGATAATAAATTATTATTAATCGAGATTTAAAAGTATTGACATATAAGCAATTGATCATGTATTGTAATTATAAAGCAGATGTATAATTGCATTCGGTTTCTATATTATAAAATTTAACAAAATTTTAGTGAATTTTATCATGTTTGGAAACGCGGTGCAAAACTGTGTTCTACAAAAATTTAATTTTATGTTTTTTGCTAAAAATAATTTTTTTTATTTGTTTTGGATCGTTTTGATGCACTGATTTCAAAAATAATTTTTTAAAAAATATTATTTTAATGTATTTTAATATAAAAAATATTTTTAAAAAACAATCTTATTATTTAGTATCGCTCGCTCTTATCTTAATTAAAACTACACAAAAGATATTAATGTGGGTAAACTATTTGCAATATTTTATTGCCATATTATCGCGAATCATATCTTGAGGAAAAATATTCAGTATGTGTATATTTTTTTCAAAAAAAAACTCATCATTTGCTTTCTTGTTTTTTTTTCTGCACATAATAATTTGGTCCCACGATTACGTGCTCTATATTATTTTATGCTGTATGTAATTTTAAAAATTGATTTAAAATTTATAGATCCCATTATAAAAAAAGATTTACAATCCTTTAAATTTTAAAATTTAAAGTTGCAAAATTAACTATGTTTTAAATTATGTTTGAGTTGTGGTTATTCTTTTAAAATATTTTTTATACTAAAATAAATTAAAATAATAATATTTTTAATTTTTAAAATTAACGCATCAAAATAATTCAAGATATATATATATATAAATTTTAATAAAAAAAATTTAAATTTTTATTGAAGGCGGTGAAATGTGTTCCGAAATGGTGCATGAAACAAGAAAAAAAAAATCATAACGCCCTGGGCCCCACAAGTGTCATTGAATTCTCATTAGTCGAGTTCGGTACTGCGTAGGCCCATTATTTTATGGAGACGGCCTCAATTATTGAATGATTATAGAACATTCCTACGTGATATGTTGCCCATCAATTTCATTTCTTTTTTCAACATTAAGAAAAAAAAAATCTCAAGATGGTGCTAATATCTTTTTCAATAGAAAAAATAATTACATGTGATACAGTTATTTATTGAGTTTAAAAATAATTTTAAATAACCTATAAAAATATAGTGTGATTCAAATAAATATTTAAAATGATTTTTATTTTTTAATAAATATCAAGGTGATAATATATTAGATTGATTCGGGTATATTCATATTAATTTTTCAATCTGCATGCCAAAATATGATAACATAATAATCTCATAAAAAATAAATTGAGACAAATTATGAACTTAATTGTTCATAAAATAATGTTAATGGATGTAATTAAAAGAATTGTTCAATTAAAAAAATGACAGTAAAAAGTATCTGAATTAACCAAGTTAATCTACCAAACTTACGATCTAGATTATAAAATTAAAAATAACCTAATAAAAATTAAACTCAAACAAATTATTAAACTGAATTCCTGATTATGATCAAACTTGTATCCTTTTTTATTTTGATTTTTTTTTTCTTTTAATTTTACTATTAACTTAAAAATTAAAAGCAATTAGTTTCATTTATGATCAAATTACATAAAGTAAAACTTTGAAGATAAAAAAAAATTATAGAAAAGACAGGAAGTCCACAGTGTTACGTCTGTGTATGAACAGTACAAATCCACAGTAATTGAGCAATGCCATATTCTATAATAATAATAATAATAATAATAATCTATAATATTATAATGATTTCATCTAGCATTGCTTCTCTCTCCTCCTCCTGTCACAGGTCACATAGGCACAGAGAGCCAGTAAATCCGAAACCCAACTGAGGACCACTGTCAGAAGCAGCCCTTGAATCAAGATTCTATATTTGCAACCCTTAGGTATCTCAAAAGGAACAGAAATATTGAGACCTTAAGCTGCAATTGATAATGGTTTGTCACTGAAAGACCACATGCAGCTAATCAACCTTCAATTTATTTCATCATCATGCTTCAGTTGAAACTTTGTTGTTTTTGAAAGACAAGCAGCAATCACTCCTCTCGTTCAAAGCCCACAAGGAAAGCAGTCAAGCTCTCAGAATCATCATTTGCCTCTTCAAGGCTGGCTAGCTCATCGGACCCTCCCTTCTAGGTTTGGCCTCCATGTTCATGGACATCAAGGACGTGGTTCTTGCTAGCGGCTTGAAGGGTGTAGCTAGGACATGGCATGCAGTCTACCATGTAAGATGCTAGTGGTGCACAACTTGTCAATTCCTAAAATCCTGACAAAGGGAAAAATCTTCTGTTTTTAATATGGTGCAATTCTACGACTTCAAGGGACACAAGTACATCTTATACATGTTCTTGCTAGAATATTGAAAGGTTAAAATCTCTTGAACATCTTGTCAAATTCATGCCTTCTGTGAAAGAACATGTTAATATGGCGATTCCGTTGACCTTTTTCTCCACCTCAAATGAAACATGGGCTATAGCAAGAGGGAATTTCCATTTTAAGCAACAAAGGAATGCTGCGGGAGCGGGAGACGTGTATTATCCTAGCAGTAGCACTGCTGCTGTCAGAAGGATACACCGTCACCTTTGATTTTCGAGCATGGGGAGTTGTTTTATAAACACTCCGATTGCATTTAATTCCCTCTTCTTCTCCATCAACCTCGCTATTGCAAGTTCAAACAGAATTAAATGATGATGGGTAAATATGAAAAGCAGCCAGCATTAAATACTCTTTTTCCTCGAGAAAAATAGATGCAGCTATCCAGAAGAACACTGAAACATGACCGAGTGAATACGTAAACAACAGCAGACTTCTTCAAATGAACTGGATTGATGATATTAGCCCTTTCTAATGGAAATTCTTCATCACAAATGGAAACAGTGTCAAAGAGCAGACTTCAAGGATGTAACTGTCAGCCAGAAAGCTTTGACAGGTTGCCCGTTGTATAGAACAGCCAAAACTACTGCACGTTGATAAGCTAAACCAGCAATATGTAAAGCATAAATACAAAACTGTAGAAAAAGCTTCCAAACATTTTAATGTGATGATATACACGTACGTTGCCCTTCTTCTCTTCTAAGAAGCTTCCATTCTTGCACATTCTATTCTATCTTAGAACTATATATGGCTTCGATTTGACTTTGAGCTCAATATGTTGATCTAGAGAAACTTCCAGTTTGTTTCTCCCTAATTTTAACTTGTTAAAGCTCGGTAGGAGCTCTCCTTTTCAGACTGTCTCCTCAAGAATCTACAAGAGCTGCTGCAACAGAAGCTGCTGATTCGCCTCAATAAACAGAGAGATTGGAAGTTGAGTGCTTCTATCTGACAGCAGAAATTGCTTGTGATGAGAATATTTTACTTGTCCTCAGTCTCCCCACATTGATTTCATGGTTTCAAATTATGGTCAACATTCGACTGCGGACCTTGTTTGTCTGAAATAACGATTGTAGCTTCACAGCTGTGAATCCATTTTTAATAATAAACACAACTATAAAACCTCGAGTAGTTCATAATAAAAACCGTACAAAAGAAGAGTATCTTTCATATTCCTGTGGATCTCGAGAATCCTAATTTCCATGTTAATACTTAGTGGATTCCAAGGTTTTATACATACGCTGGTCACGCACACACACGTACAATTTTCACGTCTAGCTAGCTGATCAAGGTGATAAAAGTTAAAAGACAGAGCTAAAGCACAAAATTGTCAGCTTTAGGTTAGATACTATGCTTTATTTGATCCTCTCGCATCCGCTTTGCTGAAGGATCTCTACATCGGCCCCCGTCATTGTCATCCTCTCCTGTTAACATTAAATCTAAATTAAATTACAATTAATTATCCGTGCTGCACTATGCCTCAGAATAACTATTCAATTACAAAATTATCTGGAACAAGAAAACAGTTGAACTACGTATCGGAGGCGGGTGAACTTTTTTTCTATCACACAATTATCTGTAATATGTTGTGTAAACCGTCCAGTAATATTCTTGATTGTAATAAAAGTTAATATTACGAAAAATATAGGAAAGTGATAAATTAAATTATAAAAATAATGATATATTCAAGAATTTAAAATAAAATGTTTTGTATGGGTGTTATAATAATAATAATAATAAGAAATAAAAAAATACAAATAAAGTTTTAATGGAAGTGAATTGTTCAAACTAAAAGTATCATTGTGTAACTTTGTGAAATTTTTAACAACTTGGGTAAAATTTAATATAAATAGAAGTTAGGATTCATGAAATTTTACCTGAAAAAATCATAAAAGTTACTATTAAGAGACATAAAAGGAATTTGTAAAACAATTATGTATATATGTGTGTGCAAGTGTGTGCGCGTGTAAAGAAAACAAAAAAAAAAAAAAACTAAAACTTGAATTTTTCAAAAGAGAAGGAGAAACATTCTGTCAAGTGAGAGAAGAAATCAAAGCTACGGAAAATTCTTCAATTTGAAAGTGTTAAAGCTATGACTATTACTTGCTAAGGTGCCCTAACACTTTTAAATAAGATTATTAAAGAATTCATGCTTTGAATTGATTAAACTTTGTAAAATTGAAAATTAGAGTTCTTGATAAATTTTGGGAAAAATTGAAATTGATTTTGAATTTGTGTTAAGATTATTGAAGTGAGTAGAGAAAATAAGAAATTATGTTAATTGAAGCAAAATTTTAAGTGTTCTTGAAGAAGGAATTTTCGAACAAATAAAAATTTTAGAATTTTGATAAGAGGATGGGATTGTAAAGAAGAGAGATGAAATTAATGTTAAATAGTGAATAGAACATGAAAGTTTTTTTTGTTTTTCTTTAGTTTAAATTTTGACCAAAAGCAAATAAAATTAAGGAAAAATATATTTTTTTATTTGAATGATGGAATGAATTGTGTTAGAATGCGGGAGCTTGAAGATTATGAAAAAACATTTACAGCAGAAAGAAGGAAAATTTCACGTTTCTTTTTAATTCTGGTTTTTTAGCAAATAAAAGAATAATTAGAAGGATTTTATTTATTGATTGTGTCAATATGGAAAGTAGAATAATGATATTAGTTAATGTTTGATATGAATAAATAAACTTGATTAAGGTGTTTGAATGATAAAGAGTATACATATTTATTGTACATGTGAAAAGAAATAATGTGATATACTTGTCGATTAAAGAGAGGGTGTCAAGCCGTCACCGCAATAGGGAATTTAGCTCAAGCTCAGTCATCAGGTAATTATATGGTGCCATGAATTTATTATTGATCAATATGTATTTCTATTTGATAAATTGTGGTTAATCAATTAATAATTGTTATATTGTTTACTTGAGGAAATAAAATTTGTGATGAAATGAACTAATTCGTGGATTAATAAAATTAGTGCCTTGATGAATGGACAAATCATTGAATTAATTCATGGATTAATGAAATTGATGCCTTTATGAATAAGCGTGATGATAAATTAATTTTCCAGTTAATGGGATTAGTGTTTTGATGAATGGATAAATTATTGAACTAATTCATGGATTAATGAAATTAATACCTTGGTGAATGTGCGAGATGAGAAATTAATTCTCTGGTTAATGAGATTAATGCCCTGATGAATAAGTGAATCATTGAACTAATTTCTGGATTGATGGAATTAATACATGTTGAATAGACGAGTGAGAAACTAATCACCTATATATTAATGGAATTAATGCCTAGGTTAATGAGCGTTATGAAGAATTATATTTCAGGTTAATATACAACGTTAAGGATTATTCTTTCTTATTTGAAAAATTGTGTCTGGATTTTTATTAAGAACCCGTTTGGCTACGTGGTTACGTCCACGTTTCATGTGATTTCATTTTACAAGCTGTTTGGTTAATTAACAAATGCTTGTTACTGTTCATAGGTTCCATGGTCTGCTGCGTTTGAAACGCAAGAAAAAAGAAAGCAGCTAGGAGTTGTTTCCTGCGCGGCAAAATGTTGCATCATGCTCTACTATTCAATGAATAGTGGAGCATGCCTCCACAGTTCACTGAACAGTTTTTTTTTTTTTGAAAAACCAGTGCAGTTAGTTAATTTCACGCGCATTGTTTAAAAATTTTTTTTAGTATTTTTTTAAAATTAGTTTAAGGTGAATTAAATTTACTTGTACTATAATTTTAAATTTTATTCCTGATAATATTTTACCAAATTTTGTAGTTCTTGTCAGCTGAATTTTGTACATAATGAAATTGTAGATAGTTTTTTTTGTTAAAGTAATATATATATATATATAAAGTATGCTTTATTTCATAATGTAATAGCAATAGTTAAATCCATAATATTTAAATTAAAAACCATCAATATTAATATATATTTTTTAAAATTATTTTATAACCTCAATTTTAAAAGCATTCTTAACTAAAACACATTAAACTACTTTTTCTTCAACCTCAATTTCAACCACAGTTTTAACAAAAACACCTATTTTTTCAAAACCAACCTCAACTAAAAGTTTTTTTTTATATAAAATAACTTTTTTTAAACCACAGCCACAACAGCTACCGCAATACCACACACACTCTAAGTATTATATCAGAAATTTAATTGAGATATAATACTAGATGGACAAATTAATTTAATGATCTTATGAGCAATTTTTAAAAGAAAGAAAGAATTTATTGATATTTTATTTCATTTGTCTAATTGAATTATTGTATTAAATAAATTTTCAATAACATCCCTATATCGGGTTGAGAAATAGATTAGTTTTCTTATATTTTGTTGGGTACCATTTTGTAATGAATGAATTTATTATTTTGTTATGTAATATAAATTTTAGAATTTAACGCTTCAATAATAAAGTTTTTTTGTAGTATAATTTTAAGTATGAGTTCTTCTTTAATTATGTACTTAATTCAATTATAATTTTGTTGATGGTCTTTATTTGTAAATCTTTAAATTGTGTAATGTAATTTAATTATAATTGGTAGAATAATTCATTGAATTGCATTTATGTAAACATGTTATATTGAATTGTTTAAATATATGTGAATTTGATTATTGAGAAATGGTAATGTAATGAGATGAGGGAGTCTTGAATGATAGGCAGATAGGAAATTTGATAATTGGGAATTGTGGAAGAAGAGTCAATAACTTGGTATCTAGAAATAATAAGGAAACTCTCTTGGATTTTTTATTGTTTACAATATTTTTTTACCCCAATCTTAATTGAATTATTATGTTATTGTTTTTGGTTTTGGTCATAATTTTTGGGGTTATTATAATTGGTATTAGAGCCTTGGTCTAGGTTTAGAATTGAATTGGAATATGATAGTATCAAATTGGTTCAGGGTGGTGCGCACAAGGCAAGGTGAGATGGCAGATCGCTTTCTAACGTGGGAACGAGGTCAAGATCCCAGATTAGAGTATAAAGAGAGAGAGAGAGAGAGAGAGAGAGAGAGAGAGAGAGGATTCTTTGGAGGATTCGGCCTCCCACAAACCTGCAACACCTTATCGAAAAGAGGTGCCTTCTTCAGTAGTAGTAGTGCCAGCGACAACCCTTGCATCATATTCTGATTCGGTATTTATAGCCCAGATTATAAGAGCTATAATGAAGACGATGCCTCAGGTACCAATGTTGGCACCCTCAGTGGCACCAGCAACATAGGTACCACAAGTTGTCTCTACAATGGTGGATAATGTGGTTACACTGGTTCGGGTAGTGAAGAGTATGTGAGAGTTATGGTGTGATTCATTCTCAATAATGCATAATGCTGCTATAGCAGGCTGATGCCTACACACTAGAGGATATTATGAAACATATTTCGATGGTGGAGGATTTACAAGTAAATTATGCCCACTCATTTACTGTTAAATATGACACAATCTTGGTGGGATATAGTGCAAAATAAAAGGCCTGCATGGTCTTGGACATAGGCTGAATTTAGAAATCAGTTTGAGAACTAATTTTACTCATCATATCATCGAAAAGTCAAGGAGCAATATTTTCTAGCTTTAAGGCAGAAGGGTATGACAATACTTGAGTATGAAAGGATATTTCATGATCTCTCCATGTTTGCTCCACAGTTTGTTCCCACAAAACAATACATGATTGATAGATTGTGGGATGAATTATGCTAGGATTTGAGAAAGGGCTTTATAGCACTTCGAATTGGGACAACTAGAGAGCTTATAGAGGCAGCACAGGCCCTTGAGGCATGTATAGTTGAAGGACAGCAAAGTTAGGTGGAGGTGGGTAAGAGGAAATATATCGATTTTTCCTCAAGTAAACCTTTCATTTCTAAAAAGGGTAAGGGATAGTTTAACCAGTTTATGATGAAGGGAAGAGCAATGTCTAAGCCTGTTTAGAGTACGTAGTGCTAGGACTGCTAATGGACAACCACCTTTTTAAGGAGGCTTTGCTGGAGAGGCATCAAGATTGAATACATTATCTTATCCCCATTGTGTTTGATGCGAGTAGAGACATCCGGGGATTGTTCAGCATCGCCAGGACGATGCTATATTTGTAGAGTGGAGGGGCATACATGGTGTGGTTGCTCTTATTTAGGTAGAGGATGTTACTATTATAGAGGACAAAGACACATCTGTATAGATTGTCTATGGAGAGCTAAGTTCATACAAGGACGAAGGCAATATACCAAAAACCAGTAACAGTCTATCATTGTAAATAGATCGGGTAGGCCTGCATTTACAAGAGCTAGTGGAAACAGAGGCCGACCTAGAGTGCATGGTGACAGGACCCAGGATAGAGTATTTCATATGACACAGAAGAAGGTCGGGGCTGCCCCAAATATAGTAGTAGGTACTTTACAGTTAAACCCATTGCCTGTATATGCATTGATTGATCCTAGGGTTACACATTCATTTGTGGCTAATAAAATCATAAGGAAACTAGGAAAAAGACTCGACAAGGTAAAAAGATGATTTACAATAAGTAGTCCTCTAGGTGAAGTTATAGTCATTGATGTAGTCTAGATGGGAATTGAGATTAATATAGATGGGATCAAGTTAGGAGTAGATTTAATTCACTTAGAATTTTAGGATTTTAAGTTGATACTAGGTATGAATTGATTAAATTTACATAAAGCTCAAATGGACTGCTTTGCAAAAATGGTGGCTCTTCAAAGACTGAATGAAAGGAGAGTGATATTTAAAAGGGAAAGGAATGTCGTACCAAATTGCGTCATCTTGGTTATAACTGCAAGGAAGATTATTAAAAAGGGATATGAGGCTTATCTTGCCTATATGTTGGATTCAAAGGAGAAAACTGGAGAGTTGACAAACATTCTTATAGTAAGAGAATTTTCATATGTGTTCCTACATGAATTACCAGGGTTACCACTAGATAGGGAAGTGGAAGTTTCCATTGATGTGCTACCTCGAACAACACTTGTTGCTCAACCACCATATAGAATGACGTTTGCTGAATTAACTGAGTTGTAGATTCAACTACAATAAAATTAAATAAATATATATTTTCTTTAGATTTGTTTTCACAATTTTCACCCTTCAATATTGGATTGTTTGATAATTGGAATGGGCTCAAGTATGGTTCTTTTTATCTTTTTTTTTATTTGTAATTATATTTGTCAATCTATTTATCATTGTTACATTTTTTGTTCATATTATTTAAATTATCAATTGAACCAATGACTCAAGTCTCAGATTTTTTTACCCTACCCCTTTTTTTAAGTCGAAAAAAAATTTAGCACGAGCAATAAACCTAGTTAACAAAAAACTAAAGGAGAAGGGCTTTTTATTGTACCCTTTCTCACATAACACTATTCATTGCAATATTTTTTTTTAATGTGTTTTTTTTTCTTCTCAATTTCTATTCCATTCTTCAACATTAGCAAAAAACTAAAAGAGGCAAGGTTTTTATTGTAATACTCCTCACATAACATTATTCACTACAATATTGTTTCTTGTTGCTTTTTTTTTTTTTGTAATCTATATTTCTTTCTAGTTTCAACTTAATTTTTTCTACTAGTGTAACACAAAGGTCCCAAAGTAGTTGAACAAGCCATGCAATATCAATAATGGCAACAACTAAGGAGCGATAATCAGCTTCTGCACTTGAACGAGAGACGCTTCTTTGTTTTTTAAAGGGCTAAGAGATTAAATTGGTATAAAAAAAAGATGGCATTATTGGTCATAGAGCAATGTGTATTAGGATAACCAGCCCAATCTGCATCATAATATGTAACAAGATCATGCATGGACTATATATGAAGTCGAAGTCCATGATGAATTGTGTCTTTAACATATCGCAAAATACACTTAAGAGCATGACAATAATCTTCGGTTAGAGCGTGTATAAGTTGACAAATAAAATTAACAGAAAAGGATAAATCTAGCTTGGTGATTGTCAAGTATTAAAGAGCACCAGCTAGTGAGCGAAACAGAGTAAAGCCATAAAACAACTTGCCGTTAAATGATAGATGCTGACCAACTACAAATGGTGTAGAAATAGGTTTGGCATTAGTCATAGAAGCTTGCTGCAAAAGATCAAGAGCATACTTTGTTTGACTAAGAAACAAACCCTTCTCATTTGTTTTAACCTCAACACCAGGAAAATAATAAACATCACCCAAATATTTCATGGAAAATTCTTTGGAAAGCTAAGTAATAAATGTATGAATCAAAGAAGGACTACTACTAGTGAGGGCTATGTCATTAACATACAGAAGTAAGTGCACAGTCTCAAGCATAAAGTGATAAACAAACAATGAAGACTCAATTTAACTAAACAGAAGATTAAGTGTAAGAAGAAAGTAGCTAAAGCGATGTAACTAAAATCAAAGAGCTTGTTTCAGGCCATATAAAGCACGATTTAAATGACAAACTCGTTGAGGGAACAATGGATTAATGTAACCTAACAGTTGTTCCATATATACTTTTTCACTGAGAAAGCTATGAAGAAAAGTGTTTTTAACATCTAACTATTGTAAACTCCATCTATAAGTAACAACCAAGGACAAGATGATTCTAACTATAGCAAGACGAACCATAGGGCTAAAAGTGTCGCCAAAGTCAAAACCATGAACTTGAGAGAATCCTTGAGCCATAAGACTGGCCTTATGACATTCAGTAGACCCATCATAACAAAGTTTTACTTTAAAAATATAGCGACAACCAACCACAACCACATTATGATTTTTAAGACAAGGAATAAGAGCCCAAGTATCATTTTTCTTCAAAGCCTGAATCTCATCATCCATAGCTAAGAGCCATTCAGGGTGTTTTGCAGCATACTTAAAACCCCGAGTCTTTTTGATAGCAAGAAGAGCTTGAAAAAACTGAGAAGTAGACAAAACAATCATAACATGGTGCGATCATGGTTTGAAAATACCAGTCTTCTCTTTGGTAATCATGTGATAGTTGTTAGTGTTCACAAAAGGAATTGAAAACATATGAGTTGAAGAAGTAGGAGTTATAGAGTCAAAGGATGAGAATTCAAAGAACCTGATACATCATTGTAAAGTAGACATGATGAACTTAAAATAGAAGTAAAGGTAAAGAATCACAAGAATCATTGTGAGAAGAACTAGAAACACATTCCTCATAATCGAAAAAATGGTTATAGTTTGTATTGGACCGCAGATTATGTAAAGAGCCATCATTGTAAGGAAAGTTATGTTCATAAAATTACACATGTCATGAAACATAGACACGATGTGTCTTTTGGTGTAAACAATAAAATCCTTTATGAGAAGTACTATAACCTAAAAAGACACATGAAGTAGATTTTGGAGATTTATGGGGTGAGTAATCTCTCAAATAAGGGAAGCAAAGACACCTAAAAGTACGAAGCATAGAGTAATCAAGTTGCTTACCAAACGGGAGTTCATAAGAAGTTTTGCCATAAAGGAATGGTGATGAGAGTCGACTAATGAGAAAAATAGCAGTAAAGAAAGCCTCAACCCACAATAAAACTGGAACATGGGCATGAAACATGAGAGTGAGAATTTTTTCTGTGACATAACGATGCTTATGTTTAACAATACCATTTTGGCTAATAGTGTATGGACAAACTAGATGAAGAATAATGCCATAAGAGTATAGGTGGGAGTGAAACTTATTATTTGTAAATTCAGTTTCATCATCACATTGAAAGGATTTTATTTTTGCTAAGAATTGAGTCTTAATATGATGTCATAAATTAAAAAATGTATCAAAGAAATCAAAGTTGTGTTTCACAGGAAACATCCAACTAAATCTAGTATAATCATCAATATTAAAAAATGTATCAAAGAATCAAATTTGTGTTTCAAAGGAAACATCCAACTAAATTCAGTACAATCATTAATAAAAACAACATAGTATTTGTATCCAGTAAAAGAAGGAACTAGTGACGGACCCTATAAGTTACAATATAAACAATCAAAGGGCATGACATAACGTTCATCATTTAGAGAAAAAGGTAAACGGTGGCTTTTGCCTAGTCAATAAACAACACAAATGTTAGAATCATTCATCATTGGTTTATTACTACAAGAGATAGATCATATTCTAGAAAGAGAAGCAACAATACGATAATTTGGATGACCAAGGCGTGCATGCTATAAATGAACAAATACATGTGGCTTGTTAGCAAAAATAATGGAAACAAGAGTATGATGATGTTAATTGAGTACATACATACTATTCTCACATCGACTAACCCCCAACACTACTTTTGTAGTGTGATCCTGTATGATAAGATCAAGATAATCAAAGATGACATAATAATTAATCTGTTTTGTAAGTTGACTGATAGAAATAAGTTTTTCTTATAATTCCAAGAACAACTAAAATATTAGACAAAAGAAGTGAGTTTTGAGGAGCAAGATTGGAAACAAAACCAGTGTGAGAAATAGATAGAGACTGACCATTAATAACTATCACCCTTTCATTACCAGTGTAGGCAGCAGGAACATCCAAGTTATTAGAATTATTTGTCATGTGGAAGGTTACACCAGAGTTAGAGAACCATTCAGGGTTATTCAAATCTTAAATTGAGCAGGTAGAAAATTCTTTAGCAAGGTTAACCGATTGCTTCTTCTTGAATTTTAAGAAGTTCCAGCAACGTTTGGCCAAATGTCCCTTCTTATTGCACAACAAAAAATAAATAGAGGAGGTGGATGATGACTTTGTATTGACCAAAGTTATAGAAGATATGAAAAGCCGGCGTTTTCTTTTCTCAACTCTTACAATTCTTAAAGTTTGTTATGCATAATAAGCAAAGTTGGAAGGCAAATGGGTGATAGACCGTGCAAAGATCTTATGGCTCAAAGCTTTCAGAACAATATTTGAAAAAGACAGTAATGGAAGCTGTGACATCATGGTGGTAGAAAAGATCTTGTAGTCTGGTCCCAATGCTCGTAAATACCAGTGGACTTTATTTATGTCATCAATAGGATGACCAATAACAGCCAACTGATCACAAAGACCTTTAAAGGTTCAAGAAGACTTAGCAATGGACCGAGAGCCAGGTTGTATTAGCTGGAGTTCATTCTTGAGGTGTAATTCTTGAGTTTTTAACCTCTATGAGAATAAGGCTTCAAGAGCTTGCCAAGCATTATGGGAATGATGTAAACCCAGTACCTCGCTCATAGACTCTTCTGTAAAAGAAGAAAATAGTATGCTAAGTAACATCTGATTTGTATGAAGCCAAGAGATGTAAGCAGGATTTGACTTTATGGTGCCATTAGAGTTTGTAATCATGATACATGGAGTCGTAATGCTACCATCTAAATAGCCAAAGAGCTTTCGACTAGCTAACAAAGGAACAAACTAATTTCTCCACAACAGGTAATTGGAGGAAGTCAATTTAATGGTGAGCATATGCACCATTGTGTTAAGCGGAAGAGTAAAGGGTGAAAAAGATAGTAAGCTATGGAGGAACAAGCTTTGATACCATATAGATGTTTGACAGACAAGAGTAATGGCTGAAAGTCTCCTTACCATATAAAGGAGAAGTCTATTCATTATATACCATAATGCCAGTTATGTGATCCTATATCAGGATATAAATAATCAAGAAATATCCTACAACTATACATATGCAAATATTACGGTAATAGAAAAGGAGTGCAACACATATTATAGAGAATCATTCGATTCTCCCTTATCACTACCTATTGTTAAATCTTTCTAGACTATCTTCAGCGTCTAAAGTGTCTTAATGAGAGATGGTTAGGTTGTGTTTGTAACCGTTGATGAGATTTCCATGTCCATCTTCTCATAAATGGTTCTTTTTTCCTTCTCCTCTCTTTGTTTTTCCTTTCATTTCTTTATTTTTATGAATTCTAAGCCTTCTAAGCGTTCATATGGTATGAATTCCAAAGCATTCTAAGAGTTAATAATAAAGTATGAATTCCAAAGCATTCTAAGCATTCATATGATATCAGAGCATTCTTAATTTTTCTCTCTCAACATGACTGATCCCAACACCACTAGACAATTTATAACCGGCCTACCCAACCTAGTGACCATTAATGTCACGGCACAGGCTCCTCTCAAGTTCACCAGCTCCAACTTTTGGTCTTGGAAGCTACAATTCCAAACACTTTTTATAGGTTATGATCTCCAAGGTTTTGTTTATGGAGCAAATCCTTGTCCACCACAATATCTCCTCACCAATAACTAAAACACTCCCAAATCCTGACTACCATGCATGGATACATCAAGATCAACTCATATTAAATGCTCTCATTGGAGTGATTCACCACAAAATAATTCCTTTTATTACTCGTGCCACTGCCTCTCAGCAAGCTTGGATAATTTTAGCATCAACATATACCACCCCCTTCAGAGGCCGCATTAAGCAAGTCAATGCCAGCTTTAAAGCCCTCACAAAGGGCTCTCTTACCATCTCTAATTTTATTCACTTTGTTAAAGCATAAGCTGATGAATTAGCAATGCTAAGTGCCCCCATTAATGGTGAGGATATCACAAATAAAATTTTGGAAGAATTGGATGATGAATACAAAGAACTTGTACGTGTTGTACAAGCCCGAGACCCTTCAATAGCCTTTGACGAACTTCATGAAAAATTACTCATGTTTGAAGCCTTTCTACATGCCTCACACAAAGCTCCCTTACAATTCTCACCTACGACCAATGCAGCAACTGGTCGTTCTGGATATCGATCTCAGAACTCTTTTGGTCGATCTCATCCTCCCACCCCACCATAGTGGAGCACTTCCTTCCAAAGTTCTTCAAGACCACAGGAACATGTTAATAATCAGGGTCTTCATCATCAACGTCCTGGCCCTCGTCCTTACCTGGGATATTGCCAAGTCTGTGGACTTCAAGGGCACACGAAAAAAAGATGCCCCTCCTTCCAGTTTGTCCCTCAAAGGACAATTATTTCCAAGGCCAACAACAGTCCCAATTCTTGGTGGCCATAGGTTCATCTTGCCACCAACAATGAATCCAACACTCCTTTGTGGCTACTGAATAGTGGTGCTTCTCACCACATCACAACTGATCTCAACAACCTATCTCTCCACACTCCATACACTGGTTCGGATGATGTTATGATTGGAGATGGTACATGCTTGCGTATTACACATACAGGCTCATCAACTCTATATAGAGGCTCATCTTTTTTTAATCTCAAGAACATTCTTTGTGTACCTAACATTAAAAAAATCTCATCTCTATTTATCAGTTTTGTGTAACAAACAATGTCTTCATTGAATTCTTACCTTGGTGTTTTCTTGTGAAGGATCCATTAACGAGAGTGGTTCGAGCTCAGGATGAGAGCAAGGGTGGCGTTTATGAATGGTCAGGGTTCAGTCCAACATCTTCTTCTCTAACTACTTTTTTCCAGTTCAACAATTGCACAAATAAATTGGTATTTTTTATTAGGTCACCCATCGCCACCTATTCTCAATGTTATCCTTTCCAAAAATAAGCTAGACACTTTTTCATTGGAAAAACATTTTTCCTGCAATGCATGTCAATGTAACAAAACTCACAAACTTCCATTCTCAGCTTCCACCTTAGAGTATCATACTCCTCTTGAAATATTTTTCTTTGTTGTATGGACTACTCCTCTGTACTCCATTGATGACTTTAAATATTATATTGTTTTTTGTGTTTTCCACTACCATTATTTAATCAATCGGATGCCTAACCTTCATTAAATTATTTTTCTCCATTTAAACTTATTTTTCAAAAATCTCCTAATTATGTTAAACTTCGCATTTTCGGGTGCTTGTGTTATCCATTGCTACATCCATATTTGGCTTATAAACTCAATGTTCGGTCCAAACCTTACATATTTCTCGGCTATTCCTTATCTCAAAATGCTTACATCTATTTTGATCCTAAGTCTTCCAAATTTTTTTCTTCACGTCATGTTCAGTTTGCTGAGTCCATGTTTCCTTATCCTAATTTACTACAATCAGAGTCTGTATCAAACTCTTCCTCTTTACAGCTATGGATACCTTCTATTATATCTATTATGGCACCTATAACTGTGCCCTCCATATTCACGCCACCTATAGTTCAAACTTCTGCAGCATAACCTGTTAGCAGCTCCTTTACTCAAGCCAACATCAGTCCTCCCACCATATAACCCACTCAATCTTCCTCTACGCTGCCCACCTCACAGTCCCCTTTGCTCATTCATCCTCCCCTTGCTCCACCAGTTGCACCTTCACATCCCATAACCACTATATCAAAAAATATCATTCACAAGCCTATCCGCAAACTCACCTTCCATACACACCTTCCCTCAACCAATATTCAAGAGCCTACATCTGTTATAAATGCTTTAAAAGAAGCAAAATGGCGTCATGCCATGCAGGATGAGTATAATGCTCTCATTCAAAATGAAACCTGGGATTTGGTTTCTCCTTACTATGCTTCTAACTTAGTTGGTTATAAATGGATTTTCAGGGTGAAGCGAAATTTTGTTGGCACTATTGCTCGTTATAAAGCATACTTAGTAGCCAAAGGCTTTCATCAGAGGCCGGGGCTTGACTATACCAAAACCTTTAGTCCAGTTGTCAAGCCAACCACAATCCGTCTTGTTCTATCCATTGCAGCGAGTCATGGGTGGAGGATGTGACAATTAGATGTCAACAATGCATTCCTTTAAGGTAAGTTACAGGAAGATGTATACATGGTTCAGCGGCCTGCTTTTGTAGACAGAGAACGACCATATTTTGTCTACAAATTGCATAAGGTCATTTACGGACTCAAGCAAACACCACGTGTATGGTACCATAAACTACACACTTTTCTAATTGATGTCGGCTTCATAAATTCAGTGAATGATACTTCCTTGTTCATTCTTAAACATCATATACATCTTCTATATTTATTAGTATATGTGGATGACATTATCATCACTGGTGATGATGACCATGCAGGCGACCTCTTTGTTCAAAACTTAGCCAAACGGTTTTCACTGAAAGATCTGGGGCCTCTGACTTATTTCCTTGGTGTGGAAATTCAACCCCATCCTTACGGGTTGGTGCCAACCACAATCCGTCTTGTTCTATCCATTGCAGCAAGTCATGGGTGGAGGATGCGACAATTAGATGTCAACAATGCATTCCTTCAAGGTAAATTACAGGAAGATGTATACATGGTTCAGCCGCCTGCTTTTGTAGACAGAGAACGACCATATTTTGTCTACAAATTGCATAAGGCCATTTACGGACTCAAGCAAACACCACGTGCATGGTACCATAAACTACACACTTTTCTAATTGATGTCGGCTTCATAAATTCAGTGAATGATACTTCCTTGTTCATTCTTAAACATCATAGACATCTTCTATATTTATTAGTATATGTGGATTACATTATCATCACCGGTGATGATGACCATATAGTCGACCTCCTTGTTCAAAACTTAGCCAAACGGTTTTCACTGAAAGATCTAGGGCCTCTAACTTATTTTCTTGGTGTGGAAATTCAACCCCATCCTTACGGGTTGGTGCGTTCTCAGCACAGGTATATTCAAGGCCTCTTGCATTGCACCAATATGAGCAACTCACGCCCTATGGCTACTTCATTGCCACCAGGTCGTCCTCCCACTCTTGCAATGGGTGAGTTGCTCCTTAATCCATCTGAATACCGCGCCACTGTTAGAAGTCGTCAATATCTCTCACTCTATCTTCCTCTACGCTGCCCACCTCACAGTCCCCTTTGCTCATTCATCCTCCCCTTGCTCCACCAGTTGCACCTTCACATCCCATAACCACTAGATCAAAAAATATCATTCACAAGCCTATCCGCAAACTCACCTTCCATACACACCTTCCTTCAACCGATATTAAAGAGCCTACATCTGTTACAAATGCTTTAAAAGAAGCAAAATGGCGCCATGCCATGCAGGATAAGTATAATGCTCTCATTCAAAATGAAACCTGGGATTTGGTTTCTCCTCACTATGCTTCTAACTTAATTAGTTATAAATGGATTTTTAGTTTGAAATGAAATTTTATTGGCACTATTGCTTGCTATAAAGCATACTTAGTAGCCAAAGGCTTTCATCAGAGGCCAGGGCTTGACTATACCAAAACCTTTAGTCCGGTTGTCAAGCCAACCACAGTCTGTCTTGTTCTATCCATTGCAGTGAGTCATGGGTGAAGGATGCGACAATTAGATGTCTACAGGAAGATGTATACATGGTTCAGTCGCCTGCTTTTGTAGACAGAGAATGACCATATTTTGTCTACAAATTACATAAGGCCATTTACGGACTCAAGCAAGCACCACGTACATGGTACCATGAACTACACACTTTTCTAATTGATACCAGCTTCACAAATTCGGTGAATGATACTTCCTTGTTCATTCTTAAACATCATAGACATCTTTTATATTTATTAGTATATGTGGATGACATTATCATCACAGGTGATGATGACCATGCAATCAACCTCCTTGTTCAAAACTTAGCCAAACGGTTTTCACTGAAAGATCTGGGGCCTTTGACTTATTTCCTTGGTGTGGAAATTCAACCCCATCCTTACGGGTTAGTGTGTTCTCAGCACAGGTATATTCAAGGCCTTTTGCATTGCACCAACATGAGCAACTCACGGCCTGTGGCTACTTCATTGCCACCAGGTCGTCCTCCCACTTTTGCAATGGGTGAGTTGCTCCTTAATCCATCTGAATATTGTGCCATTGTTGGAAGTCGTCAATATCTCTCACTTACTCGACCGAATTTATCCTTTGTTGTGAATAAATTGTCCCAGTTCATGCACAAACCGACTAAAGCCCATTGGAAACTTGTCAAACGACTACTGCGTTATCTCTCTAGCACCAGTGCAATAGGTCTTCTTCTGCATCATCAATCACCTGCTCACTTGCATGCTTTTTCTGATGCAGATTGGGGGGGAGGGGGACAAGGATGACTTCTCCTCCACTAGTGATTGCATTCTACACCTTGGTCGAAATCCTGTCTCATGGTCATCCAATAAATAACAAACCATTGCTCGATCATCTACGGAGGTTGAATATTGTTATGTGGCTGACACGGCCTTAAAAATCAGCTAGGTATGTTCATTATTGAATGAACTTCAATATCCGGTTAATCAAGTTTATGTGATTTACTATGATTATATTGATGCAACACAACTAAGTTCAAATCTAGTTTTTCATTCAAGGATGAAACATGTCTCTCCATTGATGTCCATTTTGTCCGCGAAAGAGTTCAATCTGGAGTTCTTCGGGTTTGTCATGTCTCCTTTAATGATCAACTTGCTGATGCATTGACAAAATCTCTTCCCCGTTATCGGTTTGAGTTACTCAAGGAAAAGATTGGACTTACTCAAGGCCGTCCATCTTGAGGGGGGATGTTAGCTAGCAATGTCAGTCTGGTCTTCAAGAAGACTAGTTGATGATATAGTTAGGAATCTTGTAATTTTGAATTTGAATTAATGTTATCCTCTGTTATCATGTTGTTAGTTATCCTTGAATAAAGGAGCTTATCCTGCGTTCTTGTTACTATCAATTGCTGTATAAATAATCTCATTTAGTTAATAATAAAGTATGAATACCAAAGCATTCTAGGCGTTTATAGTGTTTGTTTCCTTTGAGTTCATGTGTAATGAAATCAGGTTCTGATTGTCCAGTCTGTAAAGTGCCAAACGCTTATGATTATTTCATAAAAAAGAAATCAATTTCCAAGTCAAAATATTAGAGGGGCACTGTTTGTTGGCAATAATTGCTGCAGAGGCTCGCTCTGCTCCTCGTATGGATAACTTGGTTAGCATTTACAAAAGCATGAAAATTGCTTCAGGGTTCAATATCTTTATCACTCTATCATCAACTAAATTACCATGTCTTCCTTCTTATGTTACAGAAGAACAAATGGTAATGGAAGATATTGATAAATCCAACATGGAATTATCTGTTCCCATCACTTCCCTTTCCAACCAAGAAAAGAGTTCAGTGCCACAATACACTCTTTCAGACACACCGGCACTACGAACTGGATCGAGAGAAAACAAAATGGCTGACTTTAAAAGGAAGAATCCTGTTGTTGATGAAAAGGGAGAACCCATACTATCGCCTTTCTTCTGGTTGAGAGATGAAGATGGAGAGAAGTCAAGTAAGGACACTGATGTGGATCAACTTTTGGATATACCACCACCAAATGTTCCTACTTTCAGTGATATCAAAAGACTCGGATGATGAAAACCCCTCTGAATCATATCCCCGAAAGTGAGTTCCTGTTCAGTTCATTATCCCACCAAAATTTATCCTAATATCACGTGCAGTGTTGTTCGTGTGACTTGCTCGCTCACTGCCACACTTATGTTTTATAGCTGCCAATCACTCATTTTCTGGTTCGTAGCTTGTGTGATTGTTTTGGCTAATTCGTTTCCGCCTCACTTCTCGAATTGAATCAACAATGTTGATGTTCCTTCTGTTTCTGTTAGAGAAACTCTGGATATGGGTGATGATAACATGATTACTGATCAGTTGAAACAAGGTCGCGGTGACCTTAAGAGGAAAAAGAATGGAAAAACGGGTAAGAGCAATCCTGACTCCTGAGTGCAAGGAACGAGAGATGTATTCCATTGAGATAAACATGATAAAACAATGTCAATCCAATTCACCACCAAATGGACAGAGATGAATACCCTTTGGTTGATGATGAGAAAATCTCATATATGAAGGGGAAACCTGGCAAACAAGGGGTAGAAGTCAAGTTTGCATTCAGTTCAGAACATAATCAAGAATTAACAAGTTAGAACAACGTGGAAGTTTCAATAGATGGGTATCTTGGAAGAATATGGATTTTGTTAATGAGTGTTGTACTTGTGTAGTGTCGTGACAATCATTTTCTCGAATCAAAATTCTCAAATATGAGTGAAAAAAAGAGAGGAAGCGCTCTTTTCCAAGGAACTTGGGCTTGGTTTGTTATTGAGGATACTTCTTTATACTACAATTCGAACGCTGCAAGCGCCAAATTCTCAAGTTGAACATTTCTTGGTTTGCTTGTCGTTACTAGAGAAATCCTTGTAGGTTTCTTTTCCTCTGCTTATTGATATGCATAAACTCAACAAGTGGTCTCGCTTGACTTGGGGTTGCAACAAGAGCATCTTAGAAAGTCGATACCCAAGGGTCTAGAGGTCCTAGGGGTGACAGGCGCGTGCATGACCATGCCCAAGAGTCTCTCAACCACCACTAATATCAAATGAATGATTTGCATATCAGTATCATTGCGGGCCTTCACTAGAGTTCCCTCATGCTTTGCCCTACTCAGGCATAGTTCATCATCTTTCAAGTCCTGACATCATGCTCTCACTTGAATTAAGTCCAAATTAAGCTTTCAAATTTATTTTTCACCAATTAAGTCCTTAATAAAATTAATTTAACTCATTAAAAGTCTAATTAAGTGCTTGCATTTAATTAATTCTTTTAATTTGAATCAAATTAAGTCTTAGCTTAATTAAACCTTTAATTGGACTCATGATTAAATCAAATTGACTTATTAAAACTTTAATTAATTTCTTAAACTTAATTTTTATGTAGATTCATTCAATAATAATAATAATTTAATTTGACCTTATACATGCATTGTCTTTCAATCTTCGGTACAAATGGGCTCCCAATTTTTTCTTGGAATTTCAGTTTAGTTTCTCCATACGTTTGAAACTCTTCTCAGCCTGTTTTTGCTAAGTTTTTTGTCTTCTTTTTTTTATTGTTTTTTTGTTGCTTTATTTCTTATTTTAAAAGAAAATGATAATTTTCGAGGAAATCTAAAACTAGATTATGACAGACTCGATGATAAAAAGTTATTGATTATTTTAAAATGGACGCGTTAATAGCTACGTGTTGAAAATGAAATTTTTGAATTTTTTTTTTGACAAAATTCTAAAAATACAAAAAAAAAATATAACGAAAATACTTCAAAAATATATTTTTTTAATTTTTTTTTGAAAAAGCGTGTCAAATTTTGGACTCCGTCGGGTGTATTTGGTATTGAGGCTGTTGTTGTAAAAAAGTTATTTTATAAAAAATACTTTTAATTGAGGTTAGTTTGGAAAAATACATGTTTGGTTAAAACTATGGTTGAAATTGAGGTTGAACAAAAAGTAGTTTAATGTGTTTGGTTAAAAAAATGCTTTTCATAGGGTTATAAAATAATTAATATATATATATATATATATGTGTGTGTGTTAATGATTTTTAATTTAAATATTATAGATTTAACTACTGTTATTACATCATGAAATAAATAATATTGATATCAAATATTTTTTATTATTCCTTTAAACTATATGCAATGTCATTACATACGAAATCTATCCAATAATGACTATATTTTCCATGGTTTCTTAAGCGCGCAACAACAAAAACTGAATTTTTTGTTACATCATCAAACAATCTCCTTCTAATTTTTTGAATAAAACACAATTAAAATAAAAATAAAAACTTGATTTTTTTTTAACTGGGTCGGACTCGGCAAGAACATAATTGGAATTGCAATCAAATTCCATAAATGTTACATCATCATACGATATCCTTCTAATTTTATGTAGTGTTATTAAATAATATTAAATACTAGTTTTTTGAGTAAAACTCAATTGTTTAAAAAAAAACATTTACAATTTTATTACATACAAAATTTATTCGACAAGAACTACAATTTCCATGATTTTTTGAGCATGCAATAAAATTAGGTACTATATTATCAAGAAAAAAATTGAGATTACAGTATGAGTAAATTTAATTTACCTTAAACTAATTAAAAAAAAAAAAAAAAATTATTGTTCACGTACGTGAACAGTGCGAGTGAAATTAATTAACTGCATTGGTTTTTTTTTAAAAATAAACTTTTTATGTGAACAGTGCGAATGAATTAATTCACTCCCACTGGTTTTTTAATATATATATATATATATATATATATATAAAAAAAAAAAAAAAATAATTTAACTGTTTATGTGAATAATGCGACAGTGGAGCCCTCCACTGTTATGCTTTCTGGCCCACGAGAAGCAGCCAAATGCTACTTCTTCAAAATCTGCGATCTCATCTTTATTTTTAATGGATCCTACTAGTGGAAAGCAATTTTTTTTTCTTACCAAACGGGCATGAAAACGAGCATCAAGAAGGCCTCGGAAATGTTTTTGCAAAGGGATCTGAGTCGTTCATATATTCTTCAACGTAATCAATAAATCATGGTATGATTGAATGAATTTCTGAACTTTGAGGAGTCAAACCATCACCTAAAGTCAAAGCAGCCAGATCTACATCTGTTTGGGAAACCTAACACAAGGCTTCTGAATGGAGGTCAAGTGATTTTGATAAACCAAAAGGGGTTTTGGTACTTCCCAAGAAGTTTTCCCAGTGATTTTGATTACTCTCCTCGTGTACTACCATCTTCTAGCCTCCACTCATATTTCTGATGACCCATGCCTTCCAAGTTTCAGCAACAAAGATTTGCTCCAACAAATCCTTCTCTCAATTTATCAGTTGAGGCAGCAGCAATTCTTTTCGTACTATCATCACCTTCTGAACCTTTTAAAACATCACACAAATCTCTCATGTCTTGTTGATCGACCTTTTGTTCGGTGTTATCTTCTTTTAGTATATGAATCTAGTGGACTTTCACTCCTTAAAGCATCCAACTCATACAAGATTCTTAATCGTCAGCCTTGCCTAAATTTCTCTTACCTCCTTTTATTATAAACCCTGGCAAATTAATAAGTATAGCTGCAATCTTGTCCATTTGATTTTTTATTTTATCGAATGCCACATTTATACACTCAAATCTTTGTTACGTAGCTTGTAAGAAAAGGAACATGGTCTTGTCTTCTTTTAGGGATGACATGTATTTAGAAGACATTGTCAAATCTCAAATTTTATGTTAAAAAAAATCCTCACACATTCTTTTATATGTTTACACTCAATTTAATATCATTTTACGCGTGTTTCACTCAATTTTAGCTTTTCATAATAATATTTTCATGTTTTTATGGTAAGAATTCTTGAATCCACAAATAAAATATAAACAACCTAATAAAGTTTAAATCAAATTAATAAAAACTTGACCCAATGATTATTTGAACCAATGAATCAAGGTTTTTGGATGAAAAGCCTTAAATCTTTGATTATAAAGAATAAAAAACTAAAAATATAAGAAAAAACACCACAAAAACATTTAATCTTTCACAACTCATAAAGAGTTTAATAAAAAAAAAAAAAATAAAGTATGAGCAATCTCTCACAATCAAAGTCTGTTTTTTAATTAATCTAAAACAAATTAAGTAACTCTATTTGTAATAGATAAAAACATCTTTAAAAAATCTAAAAAAATAATAAAAAAGTACTAATCTAAATAAAAAAAATCATAAACCAACTAGAAAAATAATATAAATCTCGCACAGTAGCTTTTAGACCTTATCGCAAGACTTTTATAATATCTAATCACTATAAAATTTTAATCCTATAAGAAAAAAGACCTCTAAAATCTTCTGAAAAATTCTTAACCCAATCCAACGATTGAATAGAAAGTTATATTTATTAGCATAAAAATATGTATTAGAAAAAGTAAGCTCTAAACCACTTCTAATGTCCTTAAATAACAAGGATTGTTGTTGCATAAAAAATTCTTACAAAATAATGATTCCACGTGTAATGAATTCCTTGCCTTGTAAGAATCCACAAATCATATGAAAAAAATATTTTTTTTTTAATTTTCTTATTTGTTAGCAGATTTTAGTCATGATTTCAAACATGCAGTTTTTAGTTATTTGGATGAGCTAATAGACCTACTAAATATTGATGAAAAGCATAAAATATCTAGTTTTTATCATAACTAGAATCGCAATAAAATCTCATATATAACTTCAGATATGATCTAAACAGTATATGAATATCTAGTTTAATAAATTTACAACTTATTAATCAAAACTTCTAGAATTGACCCAATCAATTCCTCCTTTTAGTTTCAAACCTTGTAACTTGTCTTTACTTGTCCTTTTGCATTTGTTTTAGTTTTAAATACCCATTTGACTCCAATTACCTTGTGTCCTTAGGAAGTTATGTTAGATCCCGCACTTACCTCCTTCTTCTTCCATCTAGCTTGCTGGGAAGCTTTTTCAAATGTAATAGAATCATCACCTGCAAACAAATAAAGTATGCTAGCATTATCAAGATTAATTCTTTGTGTGACATCGTATATCTCCTGTATGCTTTTTGTCTTCCGTGGAACTGAACTTTAGGATCCAGTTGTACTATCAGCCAGGAGGTAAAGAAGGTGCAACCTGGAACTCTTCCTCATTATTTTGTTCTTATTGTTCTTGTAAAGTCAACTGTTGTGGTTGATCTTCAATATTCTTAACTGAATTATTCAAGTTTAGTCATGATACTACTACCTTTCACAAAACAAGTTCAACATTCAACACTAAGAGCATTAATTAATAATTATTGAACATATGTAGAGAATTGCTTACACAATAACGGGATCCATTACAATGAGATGCATCAGAAACCTTAAGAACTTATTCTAAGAGCTTAGATCCTGCGACTCAAGACACAGCAAAAAACAAAAAAACACTTTTGGAATTGCACAGCTGTTTAGGGAGTGTATACACTGGAAAACTGAATCAGGCAATTGCACATGGACAGTTGAGCAACATCACTAATCATGTCTACTTGGATATGATACAACTGCTTCCCTCATTATAAATAATTGAAGATACCTAAGAGTTTTGTCTTCCTCTGGGGAAAATAAAACATCGTTTCTTCTTCATATTATTCAAGAACAGGAGGCTTGCTAGTATTGATCGCAGCTTTTGGTTTAGCACATTCAATGTCCCTGTGTTTTGAGATCTTCATATCAAAACCCTCAAACATTTGCTCCAATGCTGAAATCTCCTCCTCAATATCTTTGCTTATGGCCACTCTGCTCCTAAAGCTACGTATGTTTTCAAGCCCAGCACCTACTTCCATCTTAATCACATCCATTGTAGCGCAAATTCCTCTGTTTTCCTCTTTTGCAACTTTGTATTTTCTCTTTAAAGATCGACAGCTATCAAGGGACTTGAGGAGTTGCTCTGAAAGCGTCCGGTTACGCTCCTGAAGTGCTGCATTTCCTTGAGCTTCTCCTCCGCTATTGCTGCTTTTCTTCTGCGGGGCACGAGCTTGAAGTTTTGCCATCAATGTCTCATTTTGGGCTTTGAGGTCATTGACCAGCTCCTCCGCTTCATTCAATTCATGAACTTTTCTAGCAATCTCTGCTGCCATAATTTCCTTTTCCTTTCCCAAGCTTGAACACATCATTTCTAGGCTCTTTCGAGCCGCCATGCTTGCATTTAGCTGCTTCCTTAACCGCTCTTTCTCGTCACCTACAGATTCTTGCGGTTTCTTGTCTGCTGGAGCTTGACTCCGTCTAAGATCCGTGTTGCACCGCCTAAGCTGAGGTGCCTTCTTCTCGCCAGATTGAGATTTTTGGATTCGGAGTTTAACATCATCCAGAATGGACACCATTCCAGCGAACCTTCGCATTTTACGGTCATCGTTGTCTTTTGTGCTAGCTTCGTTTTGATCCTGGATTAGTTTTAATAGTAGCTTCACATTTGTTGCAACACCTATACCGGAAGAAGAAATTTATGTACAAATAGGAAGAACATGTTACTTCTACCCAACAAAGAAAAATAGCTCGATGCATGCTGCTAATTGCAAATACGAAGCCTCATGGGAAACTCTCTTAATCATTTTTTTTTTTCATTAGTTTACCACGCTATATACCATACATGAATGCAAAAGCTTTAAAGCAGCTGGATATTTCTTAATTTATTTCCTTCCAATATCTATGATCTAGTGGCATGTCATGATGGATCTATTTAATTCTCTTGATCAGCAGAAGCAAGAAGGAAGAAAAGGAAAAGGAAAATGCAATCACCTTCTAAGCTATAATCTTCTGGCCGTTGATCAGTAGAGCTTGTTGGAAGCGGTAGCAATTCAGGAGATGAAAATGCTCGAACGCGGCTAGCATTTTCCATGGCAAGATTTTTAGCAGAAACACACGATTTTTAGGTCTAGGATATTAGATACATATATCAATCGTCAAATGGAAGAAAAGGGTGTGTTGGATATCAATTATTAATTGTTTCTTATTTTATTCTGAGAGATCCAAAAAAGGGAGACTGCAATGCATTTGCACTCTCCGCTTTTTTGTTTTTTTGCCCTCCCTCTCTGTTTCTTTGTGTTTGCTGCTCTTCCCTTGTAACACAAATTTCACGGCTGTAAAACCATGCGTGATTGTGGGAGATGGGGTTTGACTCTTTCAATCTCTATTTATTGCTTTGACTTTCTCGGCAAATTCTTACATTGCCTCTACCCAATTGACACATGCACTTCATCTCTCAATGTCGCATGAGTTTTTTTGGTTTTTTTTTTTTTAGTCGAACAACATCTCAATTATATAGCTTGATTTTCTTGCGGTGTAGGTTTTTTCCGCAGAGGTAAGAGGTAAGAGATTGCCTTAGTAATGAGTATTTGGAAAGCAAGAGCAATAAAAGATAAGCTCATGAGACCCTCCTTTAACATGACTCTATATAAAGATACAACGACTACATTGGCCTAGCTGTGACGCGGTTTCAGAGTAAAAAAAAAAATTCAAACGCTAAAAAGAGTTTAAAGTATTTCAAACGTGTCTTTTAAGAAATATAGATTTTAATCATAAACTTGAAATTAGACATATATTAAATAATATTTTTATTTAATACTAAGACAAGAATATATTGGATTTATCTATATCAATTCAGATTGACATGAAAAGGTTATTGGGGAAAATTTTTTAAAAAATATAAATTGAAAAGTTAAATCTCCAACTACCTCGATATTGAAGGATAAAATTAATAAAAAAAAATAATTTTTTTTTTAAATTGAACTTGAGCCAACCAACCAATCTCGTGATGCAAGTCATGCATGTTATCGGATTTAATAATTTTTTTATCCTAATGATTAATTTTTATTTAATAGATTTATATGAAAAAAAACGTATGAGAATGTTTTTTATATGAAATATTATTTTTAAAAGAAGAAAAATCATGATAGGTGTGTGAGACTGAGATGGCAAAAACAGATTATTGAATAAAAAGGTCAAATTGTATTTTTTTTTGTTTTAAATTAAATAAAAAAAAATAGATCATCAATAACAAATAATAAAATTATTTTTTAAAAAATTAGGGGCAAAAAATGCATTACACAAAAAAATAATAGACCAGATGTTGTGGCTTAACTAGTTGAACCTGCAATTTGGGTCATGGATTCAACCGGGTTAAAAAAATTATTTACATAAATCTATAGTTAACCTAAATATACTAAAAGATAAAACAACAAAAGAGATGTGAAAAATAACCTAGGGGCCTGGCCCATGGCCCAGTGCCCTAAGCTTATGAATGGAATAACCTAGGTGTATGAGCCTTTAACCACAAACCCTCACGTCTGTGCTTATATGTTTTTTTTTTCATTTAAAGGAGTGGACAACAAGTTGTTCATTTAAAAAAAAAAATGGACAAACGACCATCCCATAATTCATCCACTATAGTAGTGCCCTGAAAATCAATCATGTAGGTTTTTTACCCACAAAAATCTATTTTAACCCAAAAACACTATACAAACACTTTTAAAACATCAGCAAACCAACATATCAACCAAATAAATAAAACCAACTCACAAAATTAACTTGAATCAAATCTCTCATTCTTGACTTAAAACTAGTTTTTTAAGTAATATAAAAGCTCAAAACAACCACTAAAAAACATTTTAACCCAAAAATACTCTACAAACACTCTTAAAACATCAATAAACCAACATATCAATCTAATAAACCAAAAAAAGACCAACTCACAAAATCAACCTAAATAGAATCTTTTATTCTCAACTTAGATCTTGTTTTTTTAAGCAAAATAAAAGCTCAAAGCAACTATTATAAGACTCCCTCATTGACTGGATTTTGTTGACACTAATTTCAACCATTTTGATGGTTAGAATAGTTGTTAAAAATGATTTTCTCTTTCTACGTTGAATTTCAAAGAGTGTCTCTCTCTCCCCTCCCAAAAAACAATGACTAAGAAATGAGGAAAATAGAGTTTGGTATTAAAGTAAGTTTCTGACAACTAAAGGGATCGAACACTTATTAAAAAAATGGGGGGCCAAACAATTTTTCTATGAAATTCAAAGTTGCCATCTATTTTTTTCATGTTTTTCACTTTAGTCCTCTATGTTTCGATTTCACCATCTCTTTAAAAAAGATGTGATTGGCTATTAATTTGGGATGAGAATGACTCAATTGTGGGGGGGGAAAAGTTTGAGAACCAAACTGAATTTCAAAAAAAAAAAATTGATTATTACCAATCCATAATATTTTTGTGAGCGTGTAGACAATGCATCTTCAACAATAAAATCATTATACACTTAGTTTTTTTTTAATTTAATCATTTGTAACAATAAAAAATGAATGAATTAGAGTAATTATTTTTTTATAAATTGAATAAACTTAATTAATTAAATAGTGATTGTTATTAAAATATATAAGAAGAAATGTTTTTAATCAAATGAGGGACTTTTTTAACATTTAAAAGAAAATAAATATTATGATTGGAAAACAAATGACAATTAAAACATATATTAAATAAAAATTAGTAATGTTCTCAAAGAAATTGGGTTTAATGATGAAATGGCGATGATTGAATGATAACAAAAAAATATATGAATGTGTAATAAAATTATTATATTACATTGTAAAACATACTAAAAGGAAATGGTCTATTACCATAAAACTGAAAATTCTGTAATTCTTTTTTATTTTTATATTGTTGTCTACTTTTTAAATAATAAACTTTCAGTTTTTTAATTTTTTATAAAATTTAATTTTGATCCAAAACTTTATTTTTATTTATTTTTTAGCTTGTAGTTTGAGAGAGAAAAGAGAAAGTGTTCCATCCCATACTTTCACTTTCACTTGCATTCTTATTTAATTTCAATGACCACGTACATATAGATTCAGGTAAATTTTTTTAATTATATATATAAAGGAAAGCCCTAGCATCCCCATTACCTATGTGTAAATTTTTCATTTTCTGAAAATACAAATATTTTTTTTGTATAGTACTAAATAACTTGATGACCCTAATTAAAAAATGAATGTCTTCAAAGAAAATTACTTGTTACATGCACAAAATTACATAATAAATTACATTGAATATTTGCATCATCTCAGTCGCTAACATTTTGTATATGATCAAAACCAATTTTATATTTTTTTTTCTTTAAGAATGTTGATCTTAAAGATAAATTTTCAACATTTTACATTTTTTATTATTCCCGGATAAATTTTATTTCCATCATTTTATTCATCACATTATCACCCTTGCATCATGACAATTGTTTTCATTCATAATATAGTTTAACTCGTCACTATACAATTTATTCCTTACAATTTTAAAATTGATTGGTCTTATTCAAACACTTTCATACAATGTTTCTTTTCACATTGATATTATTTCATAACCATTTTACTTCATGAATATATTTCATTTATATTAATATTATTATTTCACAACTTATGAAAACAATCTATTTTCTCAACACATATAAATCATATGATATTTTCCTCTCTCAACCACCTTTAGCACATATCGTAACTTATTGTACAATCACACGTCTAATTCACATTGTTATTTAATTCATAACATATTTAATTCATGTCATCTTTTTACTTTCCGAGCATTTATTACATCTAAGATATATTGTACTTCAATCGATATATCACCCTTATCATATTAAAAAAATTTCTCAATTTATTAGTCATTCCATTTATGTCATGTCCATTTTTATTATTTATAATTTATCATATAACCTTTCATTATTTTTATACTTCCAAAGACATGCTCAAATCATTTTTCTTTTTCGTTAAATTTTGTCAGTAGAGTTAATTTAATACCTAATCCTTAACTTGATAACACAATCAAACTCATATACACCTTACTCTATTACTAGTTATTGCTGTTGTCAATTAGTCAGTCAAATAACTTATTAATCATTTTATAAGACAAGCCCAACCATTTGGATATAATTTTGCATAACTATCTTTTAAAATTATATAATATACACTGTCAAAATTATGGTGGAGTTTTTCATATACTTGGACTATACCAAGTTATTGATACTTCATCAAATATCTCAATCCAATTCTAAAATCATGATTTTACTACTAATGTTATGAGGTACCTGATAATTTCTTAACGTCAAATACAATTAGCTTTATAAACAATGATTATTTAATATTATCTCTTTTATATATCTACCACATCAATTACTAAATTGTTAATTTATTATTTTAACTTTAATCTTACAAATCAATACAATTAGCACAACTTAAGAACATATTAATGTTCTCTCTAGTCCAAACTGACATTTATTCCATTATCAAATTAATTGGTTTATTCAATTGCTCATTAACTAGAATAATTAGTTTCTTCAATTGTCCATTAACCAGAGCACTAGTCCTATTAGTCATGGTAATTAGTTTTCACATAATATATGTTTGTCTGTCGGCTATGTCTGTTTTATATATATATATATATATATATATATATATATATATATATATATATATATCAACACTAATTTATGTGTGGGCGTTTAACACAAATTACACGTGATTTTTATTATTTTAATTGGTAACAGATCATATATTGAATCTCGTCAATGCAGCCGATAATAATTCTTGTATAGCAATTTTGTTGTTGCCGTAAGAAATAATGCATATAAAGTTTTTATGTCATTATAATAAATCAGTTCTCATAATATGCTACACATTATCACCAATCATTAAAAGTTTCATACCAACCACTCAACAATTTATCAATAACCACTTCTCATTATGTCAATTTTGAGATTAGGAAACATGGGAAGTTGTATATAGCCAAAAGTAACAGAGTTAGTTGGGTAGGTGACATAAACATCTTCTAGTTTTCTTTTCTTTAGATGTAAGAAGCCTTGATGAATAACTGAAATTGTTGTAATATGTGGATGATATTTTCTATGCTCTTCTTGCATTGACTCTTTCTTTACCATGTCATATAGAGCAATGGGGGATGTATCAGACCAGATAGCTCACCCAACAAAAAATGGTCAGGTAATTATTCACAGTTCTAGGTTCATATTGAGTCTTTCTGTCATTTCGCATAAGCTTTAGGATTGTTTTTTAGAGATTTCCCTACTCTGAGAAGTGTGCCTTTACTTTTCATTGGAAATGACAATGGACTTTGTCCTACCTAGTTCATATCTTTGGTTTCTTTCTTACTGCAGATTGGCATAATTGATCTTGATTGTTGGACTCCACTTGTATGATGGGTTGTTTAAGGTACACATCCAGCTACATTCCATCTTGAATTTTCAACATGGCAGTGTGAGTTTTACTAGTATTATTCGCATTTTTCTCTGCATTATGATCAAAAGGATTGAAAATTAATAATTTTATTGGTTGTTATTCCTTTTGATAATAAAGGACAGCTTAAAGAGGCTTTTGACATGATGTATGTAATCTCCTATCTAATTACTCAACATCAGTTCAATGGATAATCTACCAACGACCTATCAAAAGAATTAATGATTCTTTCTAATGAATTTTTTTTAAAGAACAAATCCTTTGAACATTTTTATACATGTTGATAAATTTGAAGTGGTGATAAATCTAGAAAAGTTACTTTCTCTTCTCGTATCTAATGGTTGTTTTAAGTTTCCTAGCTATTTAAGGATATCCTAGAGCATGATTGGCACTCTGCATTAGAAAATTAAAATTTAAAGCATGTAGATATATTCCAAATAAGCAGCCATGCCCCCCCGCTTAAAACAATTCATTTGCAAGTTTCTGTAGTACTGCAATATTCAGATAGCATCCCTCACATCTTTTCACTTTTATTTTCTTTTTCACTTTTCTTCACTACTTTGGCTGATCTTTGGAGTCCTTGGACACTTTAGATTTTAGAATGTAACCTTTTCTTATTTAATTTATTTACTTCGTTGTGTTTCTTTTTGCTTCTTTTAGGGCATGCACATTTATTGCTTGCTTTGGTTTGTGCCTTCTTTTTTCACCCTTTTTGGGTACTTTATTGTTCGTATAGAAATTCCTGACAAGAACTTTTATATGAAAATGATCATTTTTTTTCATGGTTGTAGTCTGAAACTGGTTAGCACAGGAAACATATCACATACTAACTAAGATAATCTTGGAAGCCTCAATTCAAGAGTTCCCACTGCCTGCTATAACACCTATACCTTTAGGGAGTAGGCGTAAATAAAGGCTTTCATTACCTTACACCACGAACATTTCCTTCTCTTTTATTTTTTGTAAAAGAGAAAGAATAAATGGGTTATTGAATTTTTTATAATTAATTTTTTGACCTGGGCTACAGCCCATCTAAGCCTTGTAAAAGGCTCCGCCCTTGCATATGAGGTTGCTCTGAAAGATAAAGACTTTATTGAGGGTCGGTGGTCGCAGAACAATCTTGACAATGGCGCTGATTTACTAATACCAATGCCATCGCCTCTCTGTGGTGTTTTAATTATTGGAGAAGAAACAATTGTATATTGCAGCGCCAATGTTTTTGGAGCAATCCCAATTAGACCTGTAGGACACTGGTGGAATTGTTCCTGATATTATGCTCTCTTAGTAAATTTCTGGACTTGCAAGTTTGACTTTTTTATGTGTTCATGACCTTTTTTCCTTTATTTGCACTGCTAATCTATCACCAAAGCATAGAGAATAAGAGTTGATGCTGATGGTTCTAGGTATTTACTTGGTGATCATGCTAGGCTTCTTCACCTTTTAGTTATAACCCATGAGAAAGAAAAGTGAGTTTTTTTTAATTTCCCTATCACGCGCTGATGATGAGCTGCATGCATTCAGATTTTCTTTATTGGAAAAGAAAACCATTGCAGATTAATCAAACCAAATCTATTTAACTGATTAAATTATTGAGTCAACAAATACTCCCCCAAATTTTTATTTTATTCTTGTCATGTGCTAAAGTTATGGTTGGATACAAGTAATGTTCTCTCTTATGGTTCTATTGTGTCCTCTTCAAAAATGTTATGGACACAATTATGTGAAATTAAGCCATGTGATGAGGATTTATCGGCATCCACTTTTTTATTCTGAGAGATATTTTATCCATTATTATATGTCATAATATGGGAAGGATTGGCCTGCCAGGCTACAAAGACTGGAACTTCTACAACAAGAGAGCTTACAAATGATTCTCATAAATTTCAAAGTGATTTTATGTTTTATATAGTCATTAATTTTAAAAACTTGTAAGATTAATCGAGATATTTATAAGCTGGCCTGAACATTCATATTAATTAAAATAAAAAAATGGAATGCTCCATCAAGGTATTCAACAAATGTTGCCACAGCTAATGCCACCCAGGTTTGTTTCATGCAATTCCTAAGCTATGGTGTTGGCATTTGTGATTCATGGGTTTTTAGTGGAAATAAGCGTGAAACTGTTCTGTTAGGTTATTAAATGCAATCATTTCCCGAGATGCTTCTCAGTCTTATTTCACCTTATTTCTTCTAAAAACAAACCCTAATTCCACTAGCTTGATCAAATACAGATCAAAAGCAGTTGTGGGCTGCCATAAACTTGTGAGAACTGTATATATAGAGCGTGTTTGGCAGTGTGGTAGCGGTTGCTTTTCAAATAACTTTTCGTGCCGAAATACATGCCAAAGATGTTTTTTCATTTTTAAAAAAATTATTTTTGACATCAGCACATCAAAACGATCCAAAAAAGTACAAAGCCGCATTAAATTTTTAGCAAAAAAAAAAAATTAAATTTGGTGGAATGCGGTTTGCACCGCGTTCCCAAACGCTTCCATAATCTGCTCAGCCTTGTTACAGTTGATATTTTTCCTTGTGGGATGGGGGAGGGGGAGGGGCTGTATTACTCAATTCCACTTCAACTCATGCCAAAGAAATGATAATGGAGAATTCAGCCTCATGATATAGTAGAGTTTTGAATCATTTTGGTCTCAACATTTCTTTGGATAATAGACAATTTGAAAAAAAAATCCATTTTCATTGCCTGTTCTAAAATCTCATAACAAAGGAGAAATTGGGAGGGGAGATAATACCCAGGAGCAGTTCTTCTATGTTCCTTTGAAGGGGTATGCTTATCAATTTCAGTCTTAGTTTTCTTATTTTTTGGACCTGCTTGAGTTTGTTCATGGCTTCAACTCCATGTTATACATTGTGTCACATGTGCAGAGTATAGAATTCTTAATTCAAAACAAAAGATAAGTTGTTCTTGCGGAGAATATTTCTCAAAAAGTTTACTGTACCAAACAAGCCAAGAAATTTTTTACCATTACCCATCTGCCATTCATTTGATGTTTTTTGGGTTCTAACCCTGCTTTGGTGGGACCAAAATTATGTAACTGACTTGTTATTATAAACAGTGAAAATGAAACTCACCAATTCATTATTTGGGTTTCACATTGGTTTGGTTTTTACCCTGTGGAGGAGGGTGGTAATTTTGAATGTTCATAATTTTCTCTACTTGTACATCTTATTTGTTCCTCATCAGATATCATACTTTTTATTTTTGAATTAAAGTGGATGTAGAAGCTAGCTTGTGCGTACATCGACTAATCTCATGAGTTTTTAAGTTAATGATCATGGTGGCTCTAAAAGGACTTGAGCTAAGACCATTAAAAAGCAAACTCAAAAACTCATGACCATTAAAAAACAAACGTAAAACCTAACCA